>NC_081563.1:123385558-123403825 GCF_022355385.1 Mustela nigripes | reverse complement strand
GGGGGAAGCAGGCTCCCTGCTGAGCAGAGAGCCCGATGCAGGGCTCCATCCCAGGACCCTGAGATCATGACCTGAGCCAAAGGCAGAGGCTTTAACCCACTGAGCCACCCAGGCGCCCCCCCCCCTTTTTTTTAATTGTAGTAAAATACACGACATAAAATTTACCATCTTACCATTTTTAAACATACAGTTCAGAGGTTAAATACACTTGTGATGTTCACCACCATCCATCTCCAGAACTCTTTCATCCTGTAAAACAGAGACTCTGTACCATGAAATGGTAACCACTGACTCACCCCTGCCGCCATCACTCTACTTTCTGTCTCTGGGACTTGGTCTACTCTAGGAACCTCTTACAAGTGGAGTCCTACTGTTCTGCCTATGTGGGTGGGACTGGCTTATTTCATTCAGCGTCAGGTCCTCAAAGTTCATCCCCTTTGGAGCCTGGGTCAGGTTTCCTTCCTTTCTAAGGCTCGGTGACCTTCCATTGTATGTGTCTGGCACATTTTGTTCATTTGTTCCTCTGTCAGTGGACACTTAAGTTGATTCCACGTCATTCTCAATGTTTTTAATACTCTATTTACATGTCCTCTAAATAGAACTAAGAACCCTTTATCAAAACTGAGCAGACCCTGTCTGCTTTTCACCCGAATTCCAGAATTCCTAATTCCCTTCCATTCAGAATTCCTATTTCCTGGCCCAGCTCTCTTGCTAACATAACCTGTCTGTAGTTGTCCTTCTTCAATTGGGAACATAACCAAGGTACAAAGGGGCTCTTCAGCCTTATTGGTTGGACTCTCTGCTTCTTCATTACACCCTAGATTCTTAGGGAAGCAAAGGACCTTTGGAGCCTCCTCATGCAGGGTCTCTCAGCCATATTCCCTTCCCCAACAGCCTGGAGACAAACTGCATCAGAATCCCAGAAGGAGGAGAGACTTGCTAAAAATGTTGGTAGCCTGGCCACATTCTAGATTAGCTCTCTTGGAGCCTCAACCTGGGACTGTCATCCATCTGATCCTTCTTAGGTGATCCCAGTCTTGTCCCCAAGTTCACACAGGCAGGGGTAGGAGAGCTCAAACCCAACAGCTTACCTGGACACAACTGTCTGTTTCTCCTTCAGTGAAAGAACAGATTCTGGAACATACTACTCCATGTGATGGAAGCTCCTTACTCTCTTTTCCTTGAACTGGGGACTGGGCTGGAATTTCAGGCACTGGGCTTGATAGTGTTGGGCTAGAGGACAGCCCTTGGTATTGAAACTGAGGCTGATTCATTCAATCCACAAATATTCACTGAGGGTTTGCTCTGTGCCCTAGCTGCTGGGTGACTGCAGGAAATATCCCAGATGTGGTCCCTGTTCTCCTGTCACATAGTCTGGTCAGAGTGGCAGATATTATTCAGAGAGGCAAATAAATAAAATGTGAAATTGTGTACATGAGATGGGCAGTGAGGCTCGTCTTCCAGGATCACTGTGAGGGGTGGGGGATTCGAAGGGGAGCATCAGTTGCCTTTTTTTTTTCATGTAACTCCGGAAATAGTATCTTGGTGATAGATGTTAAGACCATAGTGGAAAAATGGTAGAGACTAGAGTAGAAAAACCACATGAGCCATAAGACCGAGCCTTCAGTGCTCAGACCCTGAGTCACAAAGAAACTGTTGGCAAGGGGCAGTGTCTTTTTGATATTCTTCTTCCTTCACCCATAGATGATGCAGATCCCCCTCCCCAAACACCCCCATCAGCCTATCCCTGTCTCCAGCCCGACCTCCTGCCCCGCTGCATTGCTGCTTTGTGCCACTCTAGGCACACCATCCACAAGGATACAATGTGAGTAGTGCTTCCTAGAGTTGTGCCCAATGGTCCTGGCCCTTTCAGAGACAGTCATGACACGCCGGACTCGGGCAGGGAAGGTTTGTCTGAGAGAATAATGGTGGAATGGAGAACTGAAGGAAGAGAAGGTATTAACCAAACAAAGAGGGAACAGAAGAGTGTGCAGTGTGGCGGCAACTGCCTGGCAATACACCTCTGTGGTCAGGACTACAGGACCAACACCAGGTGCGGGAAAGAGGCTAGCACATCCAGACAGGGGGGTGTATGCGGTCACCGAGATGGCACAGACATGATAGGAAGGGCCAGATCATGCAGGATCCGTGGGCCACAGTGCAGATGGTTGTTTTATCTTAAGAGCAGTAGAGAACAATGGAAGAACTTGTGTGTTTCGCAGGAATAATGGTAGATGCGTTTGCTGAGGGCTTACTGCTTCCCAGGAGTTGTTCTGTGGGCTTTCCCAGTATTCTACCCAACATTTCCTCATTCACACCTGTGAAACAGGGACTTCATTCCTTCCATTTAACAAATGTGGAAATGGAGGTACCACAAAGCTAAGCAACTTGTCCAAAGAGTCACAAATAGTGGTAGAGCCCATGTTCTTAACCAGTGCAGGCAGCTTTCTCCTGGTTCTGAGGAGTGACTAGGGACTGGTATTATTTTAGGGGCATAGCAGGAGAACCCCAGTCTGTCTCCTGAGGGAATGCCCTCCCTCTGCCAGGGACATGGCCAGGTGGGGTGGGGTGGTGTGCCTGTGTGTACGTGTGGTACACACAGTACTTGACACCCGGTACAGGGGCCAGACCCCATCACCGGCCCTTATCTGGAGCTGGTACCAAGGACTCTGGCAAGGCAGAAAAGCCCTTATCAGCCCACACAGCTGCTTCCTGGGCTGGTTCCCCAGGGAACTGCATGGCAGGAAAATGAAGGCATCGACATTCAGTTCTGCTTGCAGCCTTGGGGAGCATCAGGTGCCCACCTGAATTAATGCAGTTTGGAGTCTGCACTTGGGTGACTCTATGGCTCATGGTGAGCAGGTGCAGGACTTGGGATGAGGGAGGAAGGACCGTGGACCCAGAGGAGGGGACCTGGAGGTGGCTGTGGAGCTAGAGGAGGCCATACCTTGTGGTTCTCTGCTGAAGAAAGGGCAAGGAATGGACTGAAGATCCAAATGAGGTGTTGGTAGAGATGAGATCTTCTCATCAGGGAGATATACTTTTTTTTTAATATAATTTTTTATTTTTTATAAACATATATTTTTATCCCCAGGGGTACAGGTCTGTGAATCACCAGGTTTACACACTTCACAGCACTCACCAAAACACATACCCTCCCCAATGTCCATAATACCACCCCCTTCTCCCAACCCCCCTCCCCCCAGCAACCCTCAGTTTGTTTTGTGAGATTAAGAGTCACTTATGGTTTGTCTCCCTCCCAATCCCATCTTCTTTCATTTATTCTTCTCGTACCCACTTAAGCCCCCATGTTGCATCACCACTTCCTCATATCAGGGAGATCATATGATAGTTGTCTTTCTCCGCTTGACTTATTTCGCTAAGCATGATACGCTCTAGTTCCATCCATGTTGTCGCAAATGGCAAGATTTCATTTCTTTTGATGGCTGCATAGTATTCCATTGTGTATATATACCACATCTTCTTGATCCATTCATCTGTTGATGGACATCTAGGTTCTTTCCATAGTTTGGCTATTGTGGACATTGCTGCTATAAACATTCGAGTACACGTGCCCCTTTGGATCACTACGTTTGTATCTTTAGGGTAAATACCCAGTAGTGCAATTGCTGGGTCATAGGGCAGTTCTATTTTCAACATTTTGAGGAACCTCCATGCTGTTTTCCAGAGAGGTTGCACCAGCTTGCATTCCCACCAACAGTGTAGGAGGGTTCCCCTTTCTCCGCATCCTCGCCAGCATCTGTCATTTCCTGACTTATTGATTTTAGCCATTCTGACTGGTGTGAGGTGATATCGCATTGTGGTTTTGATTTGTATTTCCCTGATGCCGAGTGATATGGAGCACTTTTTCATGTGTCTGTTGGCCATCTGGATGTCTTCTTTGCAGAAATGTCTGTTCATGTCCTCTGCCCATTTCTTGATTGGATTATTTGTTCTTTGGGTGTTGAGTTTGCTAAGTTCTGTATAGATTCTGGACACTAGTCCTTTATCTGATATGTCGTTTGCAAATATCTTCTCCCATTCTGTCAGTTGTCTTTTGATTTTGTGAACTGTTTCCTTTGCTGTGCAAAAGCTTTTGATCTTGATGAAATCCCAATAGTTCACTTTTGCCCTTGCTTCCCTTGCCTTTGGCGTTATTCCTAGGAAGATGTTGCTGCGGCTGAGGTCAAAGAGGTTGCTGCCTGTGTTCTCCTCAAGGATTTTGATGGATTCCTTTCGCACATTGAGGTCCTTCATCCATTTTGAGTCTATTTTTGTGTGTGGTGTAAGGAAATGGTCCAATATACTTTTTAAGAAACAAGGGTTCCTCGACATAGCTCCTATTGGCTTTACAGACAGTCCTGGGCAGTGGATGAAAAATGATTTGGTGTCATGGACATGTAATTGGAAAGTCGAACACCCAGGTCTCTCTTTCTTTCTCTCTTCCATTGTTCCTGCTTCCTTTGGTCTGTCTGCCCAGCTTCCTTTCTGCACACTGACTTTACTCTTGACTTGGTGGTCAATTTCCATGCCACCTGCTTCAAAGAGTCTTCAACCTGCTGTGGGATAACTCTGGTCCTCGCTACCATGGCACCTTTGAGCTCCAACCCACCCTTTTGACTTAGCAGAGTCTCTGTCCTGTGAGCAATTGAAGGCAAGATGGCAGATGTGTCTGTAACACCATGGACTCCATTGATTCAGAAATGGCAACTTAGACACACAGATTCAGGATGGAAAGGATGGACAGGGGATACCATTAAACATCTCCGGGGGGGACCCAGATTTGGAGACAGATAGCACATCCCTCCTCCAAGTATCCAGTTTCTTGTTGGAATATTCTCCTGGCTCCTGAATTCTCCCTTTGGAGGTAAAATCTGGGCCCCGGGATTGTTTGCCATTGGAGAAAAGAGCCATACCCAGAGAGGCAGTAACTGATGGAGGACTCCCTCCAAACCTGCCTAGGGTGGTGTGGCCACTCCATCACCCCATCCAAGGCTGCCAGTGAACCCAGTAACATAGAGGTAAGACAAGAACCAGTCCAGACAGGTCTCCATGGGAGTGTTTCTATACTTATATTCAGAGCACTTCAAAGAGCATTTGAATTGCTATTACTTTAGCAACCGTCTTTCATGCAAATTTTGATATTTTTCAATGAAAAAGCTTTCATCTGAATCAATGGAATGATTCTTTCCACCTCCCACCCAAAACACCCAGTACCTTCCAGTTGCATACCTTGTACATGCTGAGGAGAGAGGCTCCGGGTTGCCTTCTTCACATTTGAGAGATCTGTGAGCCTTGCATCTTGATGAGAGCCTGGAATTCCAGGAATGGACCTTAGAAAGAGATGGTGTACTTCAACTATTAGCCCAGCAGCATGCCTGAAGCTCTACTGGGCCCATAGCACTAATTCCTTCACTTAGAGAGCAAAGAGTTTCAAGGTTTCAGGCTTTGTGGGAGGCTATCACTAAAGGCCCCACCTGTCAAAGCTCTGGGATCACCCACTGCACAAAGTGTTGTTTATAATGGTCTTTGACCTCCTCAAGTCAGCTGCTCCCTCTGAGGTCCAGCTTGGGGAGGGCCAGGAAAAATGAACACAAAATGATTTGTGTTCATTGTTCCTGCCTGAGGCTGACTCCATGCTCTGTGTTTACCCCTGACTCACCCAGAAGTGGCCCTGGAAGGAAACTGGGTGGGCAGCCGACAGGGATACAGGGTCCAAAGGCTGGGCTCTGCAGTACCCTATAGATTCAGAGGGCATGGACATGGGCCCAGTTACACCAGCCTGCCCTCCGCCTACCCTGGGCCCAGAGCCTTGTTGGAGTCCCAGGAGCTCATGGGCCCCTACCTCCCTGGCTTGAGTTGGAGCAGCCATTCATCACCTTTTAGGACAAAGAGTTCAGTCCTTCCAGCCAGCCCTAACCCCTCGATCTGTCTCCAGGGCTGCTTCTCGGTCCAGTGAAGCTCATGACTTGCAGGGGGCCCCATTCCAGCCAGACCAGAAGCCTGAATCTTACCGGGACCCCACTCCCCCCCTCTCAGCCCGTCTCCCATCTGTCCTCCTTTGCTCGCTGGCTCCCTGCCACACTGGCCTCCTGGCTGTTCGTCGGCTCTCTTGTGTCCTTTCTCTTTTCTCTCTTTTCTATGGCACCTGTCATCTGCTCACATACTAAGTAACTGTATGTTACATTTTGTATCATTTTCTCCCTCCTCTCAATTGCCTGGCAGATGGAAGGAACCTCCAGGAGGGTAGAGGTTTTTTATCAATTTGTTTACTGATGTATCTGGAGTGCCTGACATAGTGGCTAATTTATATCAGTTCAATAAATAATTGTTGATTCAGATTGAATGAATCTATAGGTTCCCCAGAGTAGCCTCAAAGACCCTCTTATGTTGCAAATTGAGGTCTGACAGACCTGCTAGCTATCCTACTAAGGTCTGCACATCTCCAGGGGTTCTTATCCACGTGGACATGCTTTAGCTCCACAACACGTCCTTTTTCTTGATGAAACTGAGTCTTGTTGAAGGTCCCCCAGCTGCTCAGCATCATGGCCAAGAGTCAACCCCAGGACCCATGATCAGATGCATACCTGTTAACTTAAGTCTTTCAGAATTCAGAGTTTGGCCTTTTGTCTTCTCTGAGTTTTTAAAAGATTTGAAGCTGATGAGATTCAATATCTTTCCATTCCGAACCCCCTCCCAAGTTAAAGATAGGGGAGGGTTTATACCTAAAAAGAAACACAAGAATCCGAGAAGTACACTTTGCTATGAAGCAAAAGCAAAAAAAACAAAACAAAACAAAACAAAAAAAACAAAAAAGAAAGAAAGAAAGAAAGAAAAGAAAAGACAAAATCCCAAAGCCAATTTCCTTTCCAGTCTGCAGCTTGGCTGCTTGGCTTCTCCCTACAATGGATGCCTAATGAGGCATGGCTCTAGAAGACCAGGCAATCAGTGTTCACTTCCTGGGTTTGACTCTGCCATCCCCAGCTCAGGACTCCGAGTCATAGCCTTTGCAGCAAGCCCACTCACACACGCCATGTAGAGTTAATGGACTTGTAGGAAAAGCCACGCATGGAAGCCAGCCAGCCTTGTCTGACCCCAGCACCCATGTTCTCACAGCGCTGCCCACAGGCAGTACCACAGAGTGAGGAACTGAGGGCCTGATCTCCAGAGACATTCTGGATGATTCCCCACTGACCCCAATATTGCTTCTAAGGGCACCTCACTCAGATAGGACAGGAGGAGGAACTGGGTGGAGATGGCTGGTTGTTGAGGACAAGTTATGGCTCCCTGGGCACCACAGATGCAGGGATGGGTCTCACTGGACTCTACAAAGGATTGGGATGGGAAGGCAAGAAGGTGCTAGAATCAACCAGGAGCTGAGGCATCAAATCTACATCTTCACAAAGGGCATGGGCTTTTTAAAAGGGGAGAAACAGTGTTAGCCCACAGTTACCAACCTCTCGGTTCTAGGAGACTATGGGAGGAGAAGGTATCAGAACACAGAGCACGTGTCTCTGTGGCGATAATAAACCTTGACATCACCCCTCTGCCAGAGGGCACCCAGGGGAGGAAGAAAAGCCTGGTCCTAGTGTGTCAGGAGACCGTGGCTGCCCCTCAGGGGTGCCTCCTGGCCATTTGGCATCAACTCAGTGTCCAGCAGGGCAGAGTGGGCATCAAAGCTGCGATCCACAAGGTCTTGGTGTCCTCACCCAAGCTGAGGGATGGCACCCTGGGTCTCTCCCTGTGACAGTGGAGTGAGGACGTGGGCAGATAGCACAAACCCTGGGAACAGCCTGCTGGCCCAGGAGGGGTCCTAACTCCCGGCAGCACCAGCTGTGTGGGAGGGAACAGTGCACTGGAAGCACCAGTCCCACATGGTTATTAGCATCCGTACCACGCGTGGCACTACTGGAAGTTTTTCCACAGAACTCTGTTGTCCACTCATGAGTCCTCACTTTACAGATAAGAACTGGAAAGGCTGTTCCTGCCTGTTCTAGACCAGACATTCTCAACACAGTGTTATCCCCCACAAGAGACGAAAATCGGTTCTTGCAGGAAGGAGTGTGCTCCAACGATCTCCCTCGTCTGTGTGCGTGTACACAAACAGCTGCACAAATATGTGTAGAGTCTGTACGGCACAGCTGTATGGCATATCTGTACAATTAAAATTCCATGCCGGAGACTGAGGGGAAAAAGTGACTAAGGAGGCTTCTTAAGAGGTGATGATGACAAAGAAAAAAAGAGTTGAGAAACCCTGTTCTAGACCCACGCAGGCAAGCCACTCATTACCTGCGGCTCTGTGTAGGAAATACAAAATTCACACCCGCACACCCGCTTTCCAACACTCGGGAGGAGAAATGGGAGGTGAAATATCCCGTTCATCATTTTGCAAGGATCATACGCTGAAACAATAACATTGTGGATATCTTGGGTTATTATTAAAATTAATTTCACCAGCTTCCTTTTTTTTTTTTTTTTTTTTTTGGTTTAATGTGGTTCCTAGAAAAGATACAATTACAGATGTGGCTCCCATTCTGTTTCTAGCAGGCAGTGCTGCTGGAGACAACTGTGTGCCCAGAGGAAGTGCCCGGATTTGTACCTGAGTTTTCAGACTCCCTCCCAGGCTGTCTTGTTATGCCACAGCTGTCTCCTCAGAGAAGATCCACTTACTGTGTCACCTTAGGCGTGCCCCTTCGCCTCTCTGAGCCTTCCTTTCTCTGAGTGCTTTGTAAATGAAAAAGTTCCCTCCAGCTGTGAGGTTCCATTCCGGACCCGCTGAGGGCCTGGGGTCACTGCAGGTAGAAGGGTGTGGGCTCCCCTATGACCTGGTTCAGCAGAAATGACAGTTCCCTGAATAGCATAGCTACCTGCTGGGTGTCTGCTTGCGGGGGAGGGGTGGGCAGAAAATACCACAGGGACGAGATCTAACCGGAGACCAGCAAAAGAAAGTGGTAGAATAAATGACCATTTTAACCAAGAAGAGAGGAAAACAAAAGCTTTCATCTCTTGTGAGGAGGAGGCGACAGAACCAAAAAAAAAAAAAAAAAAAAAAATGCTTTCACAAATCCTTCCCCTGCTCATAAAACATTTTACATATGTGCTCTGCTGGATTGAACGGATGTTCAGATCTCTCATATGCCCACCCTTTTATTCCTTTCCTAATACCTAATTTGGGGGGGGGGGTAAAATCAATTCTATTTTAGTTTCATGAGGAAAATGCTGAATTGGAGAAAAATGCCGTGGAGTGAAGCTTGAGCCTCAGCCCCCTGCTGCCCCAGAATATGTTATTATGTGATTAGTAAAGTTCTCCTCAGAAAGCCTTCTGGAATCTAACCCCTGCCTCAGCCTTCTGAAGAGAAAGCAGGAAGCTCCAGATCAGAAGGAGAGACCCTCTGGGGTGCTCAGGAAGGGCAGTCTGGGGCAGGCCTCCCCATCTTCCCCATTGTCCAAATTCACTTCCACCCCAGTCCTCCTCGACCTTGACTTCCATATCCCCCCAACTCTCTAACCTGGAGCTTTCCCTGCACCTCCAAATGCCAGGCACGTTCTCTCATGGCAGCTAATCCTTCAGCAGACAGTTTCCACAGCAGTTCCAGTGTCCTAGCTCCTGGGAACAAGACTGATCCCTCTTCAGCAGGACAGCAGAGCCCTGAGGTTAAGGAGGTAGAGTCTAGATTCCCACTGCCTGGGGAAGCAAGCCTGCTCTGACTCTTACTAGCTTTGAGAAGCCTTGAAAGCTACTTCGTCTCCTTAAGCCTCAGTTTCCTTGTCTGTAAAATGGGAATAATAATAGCACTAGTCTCCTACACGCGTGGTGATTAGATGGGTAATGTGTGGAAAGTGCTTGGCATGGCTCCTGGAAAAAGTTGAGTGGCAATAAATATTAACTTATCTCGTTGTTGTTATTAATGTTGTAATAAGTTTTTACACGGAGGTAGGAAGCAGAGGGTTGAGCCTTTGGCTTCTGACCTGTGGTTCCATGGTTCCAGATGGGCCCATCAATGTGATTTATGCAGTTTGGGCAAAAATGCCACACAAGGGATATGCCTTCCTCAGAGCAACTTACCAGGAGGCTCCTGATGTCCATATGTCTCATCACTGGAGTTGCTAACTTTGATCCTTGGTCAGGAAGGTAGCAGGCACTTACTGAGGATCTACTGTGTTTCCTTTCCGGGATACAGAAGTGAATAAAACATTACCCATGCTCCCAAGAAACTGTCAAGTCTGATGGACAAATGGTGGCCTTGTTCCTATTGCTATAGAAGAAACCATGCTAGAACCTGGTGGCCAAGAGCCACCACTTTACTGCGCTCCCGATTCTGGGCTCAGGAATTCAGAAGGGCATGGCATAGATGGTGTGTGTCAGCTCTACGTTGTCTAGTGACTCAGCCAGGAGGACTCAAATGACTAGGAGTGACCCGGTGGGAAGTGGGACCATCTGGAGGCTTGCTCACTTACCAGACTGGTGCCCAGATAGCTAAGGCTCCCAGCCTGGATTCATTGGGGGCTTTCACCCAGAGCATGTCTACACGGCCTCTTCATGGGCTCCAAGCTTCCTTCCAGAAGGACAACATCTGGTGCAGCAACTTCCCATGTTGTAGACTCAGGTGTCCCCCTGTGGACAGGTCAGAAGCTGCATTACCCTTGTGACCCAGTCTCAGAAGTCACACTGCATCATTTCCTCCATGTTCTATTCATCAAAACCATCACGAGTCCTTCTAGACTCATGGAGGGGGACAAAAGCTCTACCTCCTGAGGGTATGAGTGTCAAAGGATCATGACCATTTGTAAAAACCACCAAAAAATGGAAAAGCACTAAAGGGTCTTTCTACTTACACAGGTTTGGAAAAGCCCTAAAAAGACAAGAGCTTCACCAACGTGGGCCTCATTAATTATTAAATACACAATTTAATTTAGTGTTAGTTACCAGACAGGTGTGGACCCAGCTGCCAGGGATGCTTGCTTGCCAAGTCCCTCCAGGGGGTGGCAGGCCCAGATGCACCCACGGCAAAGCCCTGTGGTCTGACCACTGCAGGTAGCCGCCACCACCATGCCCCACCTCTGAGACCTGGCCACCCATGGACATGTGCAGAGGGTCAAGGATAAGGTGTAGGGCAGGGTGGAAAATGCTGGACTTTGGCATCAGAATGACTTCAGTGTAAACCAGGCTCACATTCTGAGTCTGTTACCTTTTCATCCATAATCCTCATTTATTCGGTAAACCTGATTGACTCCTGCTCCGCGCCAAGCTGGGTGCTGGCAATTACAGCAGTAAACAAATAGAGTCCGGGCCTTGCCCTCGGCGAAGGATTTCCCCAGGCTGTCTCTGCCAGAAAGCCCATGGCCGTGCTGCAAGGTTCCAGGGAGCAGGGTCAAGGGATCATCCGACCGCTCTCACGTCTCCATGCCCAGAGCCAACTGGAGAGGAATCGGTCACGCAGTTTAGCAACTTAACCAGGTTAAACTCAGCAGAACCGAAATTAGCTGAGTGTGAAGCTGGAAGGCAAGCCGCTTACATCTAGAAGCCCAGGAAATAGTGCAACGCAGACTGAAAGCAATTGGGAATATCACTAGACAGACTCATTAAGCAAGAAGGTTTCTGTGAAAATAACAAAATCAGAGCACCCAGGGCACCCCAGCATGAGACTAAAAGCTGAAAGGAGAAGCAAGCTTCGTATTATTAAGCTGCGTTATGACAGTTTAGGAAGAAAGAATCTAGAGCCGTCTGAGTTGGTGGCGGCTGTGTTATGGGGCTCCGACTGGTTGCGTCTTTGAAATTCAGAGCATTTGACAGAGTGAAAGTATCAGAATATCCCTCCCATGGGGGGAAGCTGGAAGAGGGGGGAGGAGGACACTGAGAGCAGCCCAGGGGTGAGGATTGGAGCGGCTGCGCTGCTTCCGGGGTGCGGTGGTGGGAGGGGACACGTATCGACAGGAGCGCAGTCACCTGAGGTCTGTCCGGGAACTGAAGGCCCAGACGGTGATTTAGGGAACGGAGGGAGGTGCACAAGGTAAGTTCTCAGTAAATGTTAGCTCCTGTTGTTACTACCCACAGGCCGGCTTTGCAGCTTGGGTTGCTGGGTGGCCAATATTCATGACCTGCGCCAGCTGGATTCCGAACTGGATTCCTCCTTGTGTTTGATCCCGGAGCCACCAGGAAACCAGCCAAAGTCAGCAAACAGGATATTGATTGGAAATCAGTAAAAGCCATGTTGGGCAAACCAGCCAGCTTCCCTTCTGCAGCACATCTTTGATCTGTGCCAATGGAGGGAGTACAGGCACGACTGGGAGAGGCTTCCTGTGGGGTGGCAGCCGTGGACCTGACCAGTCCACCCACCTGGCCCCTGCAGCCCTTGGTCCCTGTGCTGGCAGCTCTGGAGAAGGAGTGTGGCCCAGGCAAGGCGCTGGCAGGGCAAAACAAACCCCCAGGCTGGGCCTCTGACCCTGGGAACCAGAGGAGCCTGGCAGGCCTTGGCTAAGAATAGTGGAGCACTTCGGCGGATGAGGTTATAAAATACATCCTCGGTGCTTAGCTCCGTCAGTTGTGGTTCTGGGTTTCAGGGTAGGTTCTCCCAAGGCTCAGATCCATGGTCTTCCTTCCCCTCCTCTTCCCCATCCTGAATGTTAGCAGCCTCAGGAGGCCCAGGCTAGCGGACTCCCACAGATCTTTCCATCAGTGTCCAGCCTGTGAAATCTCATCTGCCTGCAGGCCTGATGCCAAGGGTTGGCTCCTTCTTATTTCCACCGGTCTGAGGATCTGATCCCTCACCAGCCAGGACTCACCAGCTCTCTAATTCACTCTCTTCTCCATCCCCTCTGCTTCTAGTCTAAACCAGGCCGTCTATGTCCCCTGTAATCTGGGTGAGAGCCAGCCCCTCCCAAAGGGCCTTGTTCCTTAGTCAGTTCAGTCCTCCTTCCTCTTGCCGGGAAATGTTCCTCTTCAGACTCAGCATGCCTGAGAATCACCTGGAGAACTTGTGCAAACAGATTCCTGGTCCCCAACCCAGACCTTTTGATCAGAAGGTCTGGGATGGCCCATGAACCTGCATCTCTGATAAGCTCCCAGGTGATGCTGATGCTATCTTGGCTCTGGACCACAATTCCAGCAGCCCTGTTCTCAAATTAGGGTATGACCCTATCTTTCTTTTGATAGCCTACCCTCTAACAGCTCTGTTACCCTCAAGATAAAATCTAAACATCCAAGTATTCACACAAAACTTTCCATGACCAACCTCAAAGCAGGGCTGTCACATTCTGTTGTATGGTTTGTGCACTGCCCAAAGTCACACCACTAAGAGGATGAAATCCACAAAGCACTGAACTGTATTTGTCAGGACTATGACTGGGCATGCAGAAGGGTCTCTTCTTCTTGTCACAGAGGCACCCACACTCACTGATGAGCCAGGGGCTGGGATGGAGGGTGCCCGCATCTGCCTGGAGAGCTGCCTTTTCCTAGTTTCCACAAAAATGCTACATAGGCCAGCGGTCATCCTACCCAGGAACATCTCTGCAGCTTCCACTCCCCCCCACCCCACCCCACCCCACCCCACCCCCGGCCCCGTCTCCCAGCCCTCTCACCTCCTTTACCTGGTTAACCCCTTCACGCTCTGGGGGAAAGACTGCCCGACCCCAGAAACCTTCTCTGTTACATGCTCCTGAGGACCAGCCTCCCTTCCTTCAGAGCAGTAATCCTTCTGTGCCTTTGCCACTCATTCCTGTGACCGTGCCTGTCTCCCTGACCCAACTGGATGTTTCTGGAGGTTCCCCACGGCTTAGCACAGGGCCGAGGCAAAGAGCTCCGTGGATATTGTTGATTTTATTCTGCAGCCACAAAGACCCCCCAGGTACCAAACCCGGCACGCCACTTTTTGTTGTTGTTTTGTAAACATTTGATTTTGAAATAGTTCTAGATTTACAGAGAAGTTGCGAAAATAGTTCAGAGTTCTGTGTTGTTCTCACCACATCATATGAGGGGCTCTTGAGCTCAATATGGCTGATCATGGCCAGTGTTGACCTTGATCATTTGGTTAAGGTGGCATCTGCCAGGTCTCTCCACTCGAAGCTACTATAATCCCCCCTTTCATACTAGGTCTGTGTAAATTGAGTCATTAGGTTCAGCCCACACTCATGGAGAGAGGGATCAGGCTCCCCCTCCCTGGGGGGAAGGTATCCAAAGAATCTGTGTTCTGCTAATGAAGCCACAATAGTAGCTCATAACTCTGGGGGGAGACAAGGCTGTGCAGACACATCAATTCCTCCTCAGTGGGGACCACCGAACCCAGCGTTCACCCACAGTCATACCTGTAGTCTTTACCGCTGTAGTGCTCCCGCGGTGAGTCCCCTCGTCTCCAGCATGCCCTTTGACGGCACCTTTCCTTGGCACAGAACACAGTTTGCAATTCTTCTGTTTAACCCCCTTCATGTAAGGGGTCCAGCTCTACTGCTCTCGATCCTGCCTGCCCCATAGCATCTCCTAGAAACATTTAAAACTGTATTGATGCCAAGGTCTTTGTGTCTGGAGCGTTTGATTCAGTTAGTTCGGGTAGGGTGCAGGCATTAATACTTTTTAAAAGGTCTTCAAGGGCATTCTGTGCTCTGGAGTCCGGGCCCAGCCCCACAGTCTGGCAGCTTCCCCGAGAGGCTGTCTGCACTCTCTCCAGCAGAACCGGTCACTCCCAAATTTGTGTTCCGCAAAGACTTGGTTCCTTGCTATTTCCATCAGTGTCTCCGTTTGTCCCCAAAGTCAGGAACTGGATTAGAAACACCAGGAGCAGCAGGACGCGTGTCAGTCATAATCATTTTCCTGCTGTCATTATAGCCTTCTACTCTCTAGGAAAAACAAGGGCCCCGTGGCCGAGAAGTCACTGCCATGTGCATTTCACCCATCTGTTCAAGAAGGAACGTGCTCACATCTGATTTTTTTAATTTTCAGGAAACCAAAAAGCCAACACTAACACTTCTGACAAGAGGCAGTGACCTTGAATAGGTCTTTCCTTGTGTTTACTTTGGAGGTCACCAAGATGGCAGAGACCGTGTCTGTAAATAGTTTTACAGTGGGTCCAGAGAAGGGAGAAAACACATCAACCATTTGTTTTGGGTTTAAAGAAAAAAAAATTAACTTTTTTTTTTTTTTTTTTTTAATGAACTGACGATGTTGGTAACCTTGTTAGGAGGTTGAGACCTCCAGAGGACGATGGGCTGGAAGCCGTGTGCAGAAAGTCAGGAATTGGTGGGAGGTCTAACGTAGGATGCTGACTTGCCCCTCCCCCAAGGGGATTAGGACAAAGACAGCAGGAGTGTAGTGAGAGGGGAGCTGAGCTATGAAGGAAGCTTCTGGAGCATCACGCTATAGGCGGGCAGGACTCGACACACTTTATTCTGTCATTCCTGCCTGCTGATGCAGTTAGAGTTTCCTCCACTTGGGGTCATCTGTCGTGAGTGAGCTCTTTGAACAGTGCTCCGGTCCTTCCAGGACATCTCCCTGTATTCTAAGTGACTTGTCCAAGTTCTGGGCACGTCATGGCGTGCACATTCGTGCACCGGTGGAGATGAGACCGTGAGGAAGTAGAGGCAGCGGAGAACACTTGGTGAAGTGAGTCCCATCTACCCTTCCAACACACTGCCCCCCCCCCCCGGCCCACAAACCTTCTCTTGGCCTCCGTGTCCTCAACTGAAGAATGGCAATGACCGTAAAGAACCCATACCATTTTGGGGGAGGATGAAATGAGATGGTTTTTATGTGAGGCGCCCTCACAGTGCCTGGCACATGGTGAGTGCCCCCTATTTGAGTTTCTGAAGATTGCATCTTCAGACCGACCCCTTGCTTCTGCACTGCGGCCAGTTCCCTCACCCCTCCATCTTCCCTCCCCTTCCCTGCAGCATCTCGTTCTCAGGAGCAGAATCTCATCAGCTGCTCTGCCTGCCTTTACCCAGCACCCAGCCCAGTGCCTGGACCACAGCACAGCTTAGAGCATGTTTAAGAGACAGACAGGTCCTTCCTGGTGGGGCCCTCCGAGGGGAATCATCTCCTGTTCTCCCTGCCTGTCTTGCCCCATCCTTTGCAACCCAGGCTAGAAAGGCTGCTTGTTCTTCACAAGGTGGTGACCCACCGTCCGTGGTGGTCGGACCCTTGCTACAAAGGCAGAAGGGGCTCGTGGACGCGCCCTGGAGGTCCTCACTCCTGATCAAAGAGGCTGCCTTCCACAGAAAAGAAGCAGGGGTCACTCTGCAATGTCAAACAGAAACCAACATTTAGATGATTATTTAACCCTAGAGAAGAAGAACCCTAAGATCAGAAAAGCGAAGCTAGTTGTTCACACCACACAGCTATTTGGATCATTCCTTCAGACATGCGAGGGGAAGCCACGTGGAACAAAACCCAGGTGAGATCCTTGCCCTTGTGGAGCTTAAAGTCTACTACAAGGGTCAGCAGACTTTCTCTATGAAGCAGCAGAGAGTAAATGTTTCACACGGTATGAGTCATGCTCTCTCTACCATGACTTAACCCTCCCCTCCCCCCGGTAGCATGGAAGCAGCCACAGTGGTCCGTGGCTGAGTGGCGTGGCTGTGTTCCCGGAGACCTCTGTGTAGCAGCACGCACGGTGACACACACTTGGCTTCCGGGCTTTACTTTTTCAACCCTTGGGCTAGTGGAAAAGGGACTCATGAAAGAAACAGTTGCGTGGCTTGTTGTAAAGTCAGCGGTTCAAAGGAAAGAGATGTTCTTCTGGGAACATGAGAAAGGAAGACGTGAGAGTTGGAGAAGACACTCATGAAAAGTGTCATTTGCAGGGGGAGGGTGCCTATATTTGTGTGTGTGTGTATAAATATATACACACGCATATACATACAAATACATATATACATATATAAAATGTATCTATATATTTCATTTCAGTATAGTTAACATACAATGTTGCGTGTTGCGGGTGTACAAGACGGTGATTCAACATTGCTGTACATCAGTCACTGTTCATTGTGGTAACGGTCCTCTTAATCCCCTTCACCTCTTTCACCCATCCTCCCACCCACCTCCTCTCTGGTGACCGTTAATGGGTTGAAGTGTCATTTTAAGGGAGGTCTCGGCATGAGCAGTCATTAATTAGGTAAAAAGAAGGCATGGGAAGGGAGTAAGTGTTCTCAGCTGACAGAATAGTTGGTACAAAGGCCCTGTGGCCAATGGAACCATAGCTTTTTTTAGACACTGGAATAGAGCCTTGAAACATAAGAGGGAGGGCACGGGAGGCCAGCTCATGCAGAGAGCTGTTGAAAACCACAGGGTAAGAATGTGCTTTAAAGGGGGCGCCTGGTTGGCTCAGTGCGTTAAAGCCTCTGCTGTCGGCTCAGGTCATGATCTCTGGGTCCTGGGATGGAGCCCCGCATCAGGCTCTCTGCTCAGCAGGGAGCCTGTTTCCTCCTCTCTCTCTCTCTCTCTCTCTCTCTCTGCCTGCCTCTCTGCCTACTTGTGATCTCTCTCTCTCTCTCTAATAAATAAAATCTTTTAAAAAAAAAAAAAGAAAGAAAGAAAGTGCTCCAGATCCCAAGAGCAATGGGAAACCACTGCTTTTTTTATTCTAAGGGGTGACATGACTGGATTCTCCTTATGAAGTCCTCACTCTGGCTTCTGGCTGGGAATCTCCCTGACAGTGATCAAAAGAGACCCGGGTTGACAGGCAGCTTGGCACCCTTTCCCCCACTAACTCTTTATTTTATGTCTCCTCTTCTAACAAATCCTACCCTTCCTCTAGTTCCAAAGACTCACATTGCATTATGCATTTTATGGCCACAGCTCCATCCCATTCCAATTTTCTCACCTCCTGGCTTTCCCTCCCCAGCCCCGTCTCCCACTAACTTCGTAAAACTTGCAAGTTAAATTTTTCAAAGACTGTTTCTGACAAAGCAGTGGGAATTAGATTTGGTGAAGCCCTTCATAAAAAATTGAAGACACGCTATATTAACATACATTGATTTATTCATAGTGTTTCATTACAAGTAAGTGAGGATCCTGTAATACCAGGAAAGGTTAGGAGAGCAGGGGAGCGCGGTATATTATATTGACAGCTCGGTGGAAATTGAGTCGCTTTTGGATTGAATTTGGAGCGCAGGAAAGGAATTGGCTAGTAAATAAGGCATGAGTTTTACCTCCCGGTGTCTGTATATCAGTGTGGTTGCCACCAGCCCAGGCAGGGGGACAGGGGCAGAATTTCAAAAGGCTCCAGGAGCACCTGGTGCACCGGGATTGGCTGCCCGTCCCCCCGCCTGGGCTGG